>NC_047097.1:21616244-21628744 GCF_902459505.1 Geotrypetes seraphini
ATGCGTAAATGCTTCCCTTTTACTTACCCCCCTCTTCTACAAAGCCACGCTAGCAGCTGCCGCACAGTAATGGCCCTGAAGTCCATAGAGATTTAAAGGACTTCGGGGCTGTTCAAGTTTCAAGTTTATTAAAATTTTGATAAAACGCAAATCAAAACTTCTAAGCGTTTTACAATGTGTAATTAAAAAGGGGGAAGACAATAAACGAGTAAGTACTCATATTACAATACTTGACCAACTAGAAATAATAGGAAAATAGGGAGAACTATAAATTAACAGTATAGAATACATGAAAGGTAAACCACGATGGGGAAGCTGGGGAATAAAGATTATGAAATAACTCTGGCTGTAACCTAATCTATTTAACAGTCAAATGCATCTTGGAAAAGGTAAGTCTTTAGATTTCCCTTGAGCTTATCTAAGGGTTTTTTTGCCCTGATATGAAGAGGTAGGGAATTCCATATTGTAGGTGCCGTAATTGTGAATGAGGTAGCCCGACGTGTGCTAATAATTTTCAAGGATGGCGTATGAAGCAGATGCTGAGAAGAGGATTTTAGAGCTCTTACAGGATCTTTGTAGAAAAGGGGGTTAGTTTAGATAAGTTTTTAATCTAATATAATAAAACCCTAAGTCGCGCATGTGCACTCTTACCTGCGTGCTCCCGTTTTCCGTGCGCTGTAGGTCCATGCAGGTAGGAGTGCGCTTGCGCGGCTTAGGGTTTTGTCGACTTCAGGCGGTGCGGAGGCTGTCGGCCGCGGCGGCTCTTGGCGTCTGCAGGCCGCGGCGACTGTTGGCATCTGCAGGCGGCCGCAGCTGTCGGTGGAGGGCACACGCGAGGTAAAGGGTGCTGCTGGACAGGGGAAGAGACGTGGGTGGGAGAAAAAGGGAGGCCTACTGCTGGACGGGGGAGCAAGAAAGAGGTGCTAGGGGGGAAGAAAAAGGAAGGGAGGCCTACTGCTGGACGGGGGAGCAGGAAAGAGGTGCTAGGGGGGAAGAAAAAGGAAGGGAGGCCTACTGCTGGACGGGGGAGCAGGAAAGAGGTACTGATGGACAGGGGAAGAGAAGGGGGGGAGAAAAAGGAAGGGAGGCCTACTGCTGGACAGGGGGACAGGAAGGTGCTGCTGGACAGGGGGGAGATTACAAAAAGGGAGAAGGGCTGCTGCTGGATAAGGGGAGCAGTGAAGGGGTGGTGGTGGACACAGGGAAGGTAAAAGGAAGGGAGAATGGGTGGACAGCCGAGGAAAAAGAAAGACAGAAATACAGAAAGCGGCTAAGGAGAGAGAGAGAGAAAGAAATAAAGACAGACACACATATATTCTAGCACCCGTTAATGTAATGGGCTATAAGACTAATTTAAAAATATTTTTTTATATATATTTCTTTTTATTGTAAACTGTTTAGATACCTGTATGATAAACGGTATATCAAAAATAAAGAAACTTGAATTCTATGAGCATCAGAGCTGTTACCGCGGCAGCCAGCGCTAAAAACGTTGTTATGTATTGTGTTTTATAAATTACCCATGCTCTAGTTCTGGAATGTTTTAAAACAATGCCCTGAGAAAGAGTTATATAACTTGTTTGTTTATTTTTTGCTGCCTCCTACTTCCTTCTTGTCTTTTTTTTTGAATGTGTGCCAGTATTTTGACTAAATATCCATGAAACATTGTAGACCAGTGAAACATTGTAGACTGACGCTGAAACCGTGGATTGAAGACAAAGTTTTATTTTATTTTTCTTTCCAGCTTATGATTTATCTTTAATCTTATCTATTGTTTTGCCTTTTGTCTTTGTTTTGTTCTATTTCTATCATTTAAATTTCTCCAGAATTCTACTGTTCAACGGCTCCCCCTTCTGCTTCTATTCCTTTCTCTCCTCTCTTCTACCTTCCAAAGTATTTAGATCAGTGCTGTCTTGTTAAAATGTTTATTTTATTTTTATTTTTCCTCTAACTCTACTTTTCACTTCTCTATTACCCTCCAGGTACTTTAGTTAGATTGTGAGCCTTCGGGACAGTAAGGGAATTTTTCAAGTACCTTTCTTATTTCTAATCTTAATGTATATTTTCTGTAAACCGCTTAGAACCTAACGGATGTAGCGGTATATAAGAAATAAATTACATTACATTACATTACATTACATTCTCTGACAACAAGATCCAGGACATTGAATTTGCCATATTGCTAGGGGTTAGTGTTAGTAGGGCTCTATTTTTTTTGGTGGGAGTTTGCACCAGCTGACTGGCTCTTAAGACTGGTTCTTGCTGTAATCAATATTTGTCTTTATTAAGTGAAGTTCTCAGATAAATGTGTGTCAGGATAGCCCTATATCTATATTACTAAAGGTAAGTGGGGTATAACTGGTCTATATTTGGATGCCTATGTCAAGACTCAGGAGTTCTTCATTAAAGATTTGATTATTGCCCATTGTTACTACTAATCATGTCTATAGTGCTAGTGGTATAGCGAGGGTGCGAGGCGCCTGGGGTGGTGGAATCCCTGTCCCGCCCTCTTCTCCGCCCCCCCACCTCCACACGCTCCTTCCCCACTCCCTCCTGCCACGCCTGCGCCACTTCCCTTCCCCGTACCTCTGTATGAGCAGCAACCCCCAACCTGCTCTGCTTTTCCTCTGACATCACTTTCTAGGGTCCAAGAATTGACACTGGCGCGACAGTAGGTTGGGGGTTGCTGCTCGTGCTAGGAACATTACAGAGGTACAGGGGAAGGGGATCGGCGTGCATGTGTTGTAGTCGTGGAGGATGAGGGTCAGAGGAGGATGGGTGCCTGTGCCCGGAGCGGACTGCTCCCCCTTACTATGCCACTGGATGTATGTAGTGCTGTATACATTATACGAGTGCAGTTACTTTTTCTGTCCATAGTGGGCTCACAATCTGTTTTTTTACCTGGGTCAATGGAGTGTTAGGTGACTTGCCCAGTGTTAAGAGGAGCTATGGTAGGAATTGAGCCCAGTTCTCTAGGATCGAAGTCCACTGCACTGACCATTAGCTACTCCTCCATGTCTCCATTCTTGCAGGCCTTTGTTGCTTTCTTCTAGCTGACTTGTTCTCCAATACTTGGACTCCCTCTCTTTATTGCTGCTGGTATATTTGAATGGGGAATTCCCATCCTCACTGTTTTTAAATACCTTGGTGGCCTAAATACATAGGAGGCGCCCACCCCCTGATGTCATTCACCGGAACTCCTCCTTAAAAGGGGAGGGGCCAACGGAGCTCAGTTAAACAGGCTTGGGCAGGCAAGCAGGAGGCAGGAAAGCAGAAGGAGAGAAAAGCATAGAAGAGAACAGGAGAGGGGAAGAAGGAGCAAGAGAAGGCAGAAGAGAGCAAGGGGCATTGGTGAGAGGTAGCTCTGCCACCCCCTGACATCATCCACCGGAACTCCTCCTTAAAAGGGGAGGAGCCAATGGCATGCGCATCAAAGGTGAGCATTAAAGGCACTCGCCTTAGTAAGAGCGTCTTTGCGAAGGGCCTTAAGAAGAGACGAACAAAGAAGAAAACACTAGGGAAGGACACCTACACAGGCAAGTACCACAAGGGCAACAGGACAGACAAGCAGTAGATAAACAAACACAATAGTAGCAGAGGGCAATCACAGCAGATACAGAGGACACATACAAGCAACAAGGGTAGAAGGTTTAAAATCAAGAAAAGGACTTCACAGTAACACCAAGGACGCTACACAGATTCCTACATAAGGAGAAGCCACTTCAGATGACAGACTGGCAAGTGGACAGCAATGGATGCAGCAGACAGAAGCAGGATGTTGAGCTACCCAGTTTTCTGCACCGTTTGCCATATGAATGAATACCTCCCCTCTGGGAGGTGGTCTTATGTATGCACTCGATGCGAGGAACTCAAGGGCCTGAAGAAGCAAGTCAAACTCCTGGAGGGCAGAATACTGGAACTAGAAGCACTTTGAACAGTGGAAGAGGAGGACAGAGAGGTAGCAAACTTCACGATAGTGGAAACCATTGAGGAAGAAGTCAGGGAGTTAGAGAAGTTCATCGAGCAGGCATACAGGGAGGCCATGGAAAATCACCGACAACAGTAGAGCTGCCATGATAAACCAGAGAGTGAGGACCACCTGGAGGACAACCACAAGAAAGAAATAGGTGACGCAGTAGCGAGACTGGAAACAGTGGAGGGAACCCACAGGAAGACGAGTCCAGTGCAAGCCAACACCAGGATGAGGGAAGATGGAAGTGCACAGAGGACACGGACCTACGGCTGGAGAGGCAAGAGAAGATAGAGAGGCCAGCAATCGTCGTGGGGGACTCCATCATCAGACAAGTCGACAGCCACATAGCAGAAGGAAGACAGAATTGGCTGGTGACCTGCCTACCGGGAGCTAAGGTAGAAGATATAGTGAGCCGCATCGACGGGATTATCGACAGCGTGGAAGAGGAAGATACGGCGGTGGTGATCCACGTGGGGACAAACAATGTGAGCAACAGGAACTACAGCAGGGAAGGACTGAAGGACCAATTCCAGATGCTAGGAGAGAAGCTGAAGACCAGAACACCAGAGATCCTTCTGGTACCCAGGGCTGACGAGAAGAGACAGACGGAGCTGCAAGCAGTCAACGCGTGGATGAAGTGCTGGTGTGAGGAAGAAGGATTCCACTTCATGCGCAACTGGACGACGTTCTGGGGGAAGAGCAAGCTATTCAGGAAGGATGGACTCCACCTCAGTGGAGATGGAACAAGGCTACTTACAAGTAACATCAAGAGAGAAGTTTTTAAACTAGAAAGAAGGGAAAAGCTGACAATCGACCAAAAGTCGATGGTTCAGGAACCGGTATACTCAAAGGATACCGTGCAGGAAGGTAGAGGGGAAGAATCACCGGATCATAGGCAAGACAGAAATCCTGACAGATCAAAAGGGACACAAGAGGGAAGGAAATGCAAGAAAGTAACAGGCCACAAACTCAAGTGTATGTACACAAACGCAAGGAACCTAAGGAATACGATGGGGGAATTGGAAGCTATGGCACAAAAATATAGCCTTGACATCATTGGCAACACAGAAACATGGTGGAATGAGGAAAACATCTGGGACACTGCTGCTGGAATACAAGCTAGAGTAGGTAAAAAATGTGGGGGTATTGCCCTATACGTCAAAGAGAGAATTGAGTCTACCAGAGAGAACACGCCAGAAATGAAAAATAAGGTAGAGTCTCTATGGGCCAAAATTCCGAGAACAAATGGAACAGAAATGCAGATCGGCATCTACTACCAATCCCCAGGGCAATCCGAAGAAATTGATGGAGAAATGACCGACGAGATTAAACGCAACTGCAAGGGAGGCAACAAAGTTATCAAGGGTGACTTCAATTATCCAGGGATAGACTGGAACCTAGGCACCTCCGGCTGCAGTAGGGAAACCAAGTTCCTGGATGCTGTAAGCGATTGCTTCCTGGAACAATTTTCAAGGAAAATATGAGAGGAAATGTAATTCTAGACTTAATTCTAAATGAACTACGAGGACCGGCATAAGGTGTAGAAGTAGAAGGGACGTTGGGAAGCAGTGATCACAATATGATCCACATTAACCTGGACGCAGGGGCAAAACATCGATCCAGAATGACAGCCACGGCACTGAACTTCCGAAAAGGGAATTATGAAGGGATGAGATTCTCTAAAGTTGAAAGGGGATAGATTTCGTACAAACATAAGGAAGTTCTTCTTCACCCAGAGAGTGGTAGAAAACTGGAACACCCTCCAGGGATTCAAGACAAAGTTGGACAAGTTCCTGCTAAACTAGAACGTATGCAGGTGAGGCTGGATTCATTTAGAGCATTGGTCTTTGACCTGGGGGCCGCTGCGTGAGCGGACTGCTGGGCACGATGGGTCACTGGTCTGACCCAGCAGCGGCAATTCTTATGTTCATATGTTCATAGGCTTAAAAACAATAAATCCCTGGGACCGGATGGCATCCATCCGAGGGTAATCAAGGAACTGAAAGGGGCTATAGCTGAACTGCCTCAACTAATAGCCAATCTGTTGATCAAATCAGGAAGGATTCCGGAAGACTGGAAAGTGGCGAATGTTACGCTGATCTTCAAGAAAGATTCAAGGGAAGATCTGGAAAACTACAGACCGGTGAGTCTGACCTTGGTACCAGGAAAGATGGTAGAGGTGCTGATACAGGACTGCATCATTGATCGCCTTGACGGACACGGTCTGATCTTGTCTGATGAACTTGCTGCACTTCTTTGAGGGAGTAAACAGGCAGATAGACAAGGGTGACACAGTCGACATTGTATATCTGGATCTTCAGAAGGCGTTCGACAAGGTTCCACATGAAAGACTACTTTGGAAAATTGCGAGCCATGGAATCAAGGGTGAAATATTCATGTGGATTAAAAACTGGCTGGAGCATAGGAAACAGAGAGTGGGGTAAATGGACAATACTCGGACTGGAAGAGCGTCACCAGTGGGGTGCCACAAAGCTTGGTGCTTGGACCCGTGCTCTTCAACATCTTTATAAACGATCTGGACATTGGTACGACGAGCGAGGTGATAAAATTTGCAGACAATACAAAGTTATTCAGAGTAGTGAAGGCGCAGGGGGATTGTGAAGATCTACAATGTGACATAATCAGGCTCGAGGAATGGGCTGCGACATGGCAGATGAGGCTCAACGTGGGCAAGTGTAAAGTGATACATGTTGGTAACAAAAATCTCATGCACAAATACAGGATGTCCGGGGCGGTACTTGGAGAGACCTCCCAGGAAAGGGACTTGGGAGTTCTGATCGACAAGTCGATGAAGCTGTCCGCGCAATGTGTGGCGGCAGTGAAAAGGGCGAACAGAATACTAGGAATAATAAAGAAGGGTATCACAAACAGATCGGAGAAGGTTATCATGCCACTGTACCGGGCCATGGTGGGCCCTCACCTGAAGTACTGCGTACAGCACTGGTTGCTATACATGAAGAAGGACACGGTGCTACTCGAAAGAGTCCAGAGAAGAGCAACTAAGATGGTTAAGGGGTTGGAGGAGCTGCCGTACAGCATAAGAAACTGGGCCTCTTCTCCCTCAAACAGAGAAGATTGAGAGGGGACATGATCGAAACATTCAAGGTACTGAAGGGAATAGACTTAGTAGATAAGGACATGTTGTTCACCCTCTCCAAGGTAGGGAGAATGAGAGGGCACTCTCTAAAGTTGAAAGGGGATAGGGATTCAAGACAAAGTTAGACAAGTTCCTGTTGAACAAGGACATACGCTGGTAGGGCTAGTCTCAATTAGGGTGCTGGTCTTTGACCAGAGGGCCGCCGCGTGAGCGGACTGCTGGGCAGGATGGACCACTGGTCTGACCCAACAGCAGCAATTCTTATGTTCTTATATTGCATTTTGTAAGAAATTACTCTTGATTTTTGCTAACTTTGACCTCTGAATTACTATGATAAATCTGATGGGTTATTTTTTCACATGATGGGTATTTTTTTCACATGATGGAAGTATAAGCATTCATATGTGTATTATCAATCATTATGCTCATTTTCTTGAGGTGATGTAAAATTTTTATAATAAGGTTTTTTTCTTTTCTTATTGTTTTATAACTTTAGTATTTACTGTATATGCCTCTTAGAACTGATGGTTAAAGCAGAATACACATGGCAAATTAAATTTAAATTTAAAAAGGTAGAAGACCAAAACAACTTCCATCATGCTTTCTTTAATGATGACATGAAAAGGGCAGTAACAAACAAAATGGCATCATTCAGAAAATAGAAAACAGACCTTGATAAGGAAAATAGGGATGAAACCAAATACTGGCAAATTTAAATGTAAGGCAGGTGATATTGAACTTGAAAAGAACTTGCATGTCAAGCACATTGGACATCCAATGTCATATTTTTTGCTCTGACAGCCTGGATTTTGATAAGAACATAAGAACATAAGAAGTTGCCTCCGCTGAGGCAGACCATAAGTTCCACTATAGTTCAGTATTCTCTCCTCATTCCCTTCCCTCCACCATCACAACAATAAAATATTACCTTTGCTGGCAGGGATGCCCCCTCTGCTTTCTAAACTAAACTAAACTAAAGCTTAACTTTATATACCGGATCATCAACCTAAGGAAGCTCGACTCGGTTTACAACAATTAGATACAAACTAAAGAAAATTTACAATAATTAAATAAAAACTAAAGAAAGTAATAGCAAAGGTTTCAAAGAAATTAGTTTTCAAAATGTTTGGCAAATAGAAAAGTTTTTAGAAATTTACGGAAAGATTGGAAAGAACGGGGGCTCCTCAGAATTAAGGGAACTTCATTCCATAGTTCAGAAAGTTTAAAAGCCAGAGATTGACTAAAGATCTTAACTCCTGTAATTCCTTTTCTAGAAGGAAGGGAGAGTTTGAATTGTTGGATGCCTCTTGCAAATGAAAATCTGTAAGCATTCCATAATAAGGAAACGAGGGGAATAAAAATACCGTATAAAATTTTGAAAGAGATACAGGCACATTTGAATTGAATTCTAAGATAAACTGGGAGCCAATGAAGACTCAGGAGCAAAGGGGTCACATGGTTAAATTTACTTTTTCCAAAAATCAGCTTCGCAGTAGTATTCTGCATCAATTGCAATCTTTGGAGACAGATCTTTGTGATGCCAAGATAGATAGCGTTGCAATAACCTAGTCGAGATAATATGATTGATTGGACCAAGACAGAGAAATGTCGATGATGAAAAAGATGTCTAATCTTCCTCAACATTCGTAAACTAAAAGATCATTTCTTGACCAGGGAATTTATTTGGTCCTTAAAGATAAGAAAGGAATCAAAAAGGACTCCCAATATCTTAGAAGAGAACTTGATCTGCAAAGAGGCCCCAAATTCCAAAGCTACAATAGGAGAAATTTTGGACCTAACCACAGAAGTTTAGTTTTAGTTTTATTAAGCTTCATCTGGACAGAAAGAGCCCAGGCTTGAAGTTTGGAAATGCAATGATTTACTTTAGAAACTAAATTGGTAATATCCGAATCGATCTCAATCAGTATAAAGATATCATCCGCGTAAGTGAACAGCGTTTCCCAAGCTGACAGCTTAAAAGTATTCAGTGTGGTCATATAAAGATTAAATAAAATTGGAGAAAGCGGGGAACCCTGGAGAACCCCACAATGAGGCCACCAAGGATTGGAGATATCACCTTCAATATTCACTGAATAAGAACGAGACAATAGAAATTTAGAGAACCAATCCAGAACAACCTGATGGCAGGGATGCCAAGCCCCACCAGCCAAAGATACCTCCTTGACATTCATTCATTAAAAAAAACTTCCTACAGCAAGAATGTACAAAATAAAGGCCCTCTTTAATCATGCCACATTAGGGGCTTTTCTAATCACTGGCAGATGGCAGATGAAGTTCAACGTTGAGAAGTGTAAAGTATTGCATGTAGGAAGCAGAAACCCGAGGTTAAATTACACAATGGGAGGGATGTTATTGAATGAGAGTACCCAAGAAAGGGACTTGGGGGTAATGGTGGACATGACAATGAAGGCGACGGCACAGTGCGGAGCGGCTGCTAAGAGGGCAAATAGAATGCTAGGTATAATCAAGAAGGGTATTACAACCAGGACGAAAGAAGTCATCCTGCCATTGTATCGGGCGATGGTGCGTCCGCATTTGGAGTACTGCGTCCAATATTGGTCGCCGTACCTTAAGAAGGACATGGCGTTACTCGAGAGAGTTCAGAGGAGAGCGACACGTCTGATTAAAGGGATGGAAAACCTTTCATACCCTGAGAGATTGGAGAAACTGGATCTCTTTTCCCTGGAGAAGAGGAGACTTAGAGGGGATATGATAGGGACTAACAAGATCATCAAGGGCATAGAGAGAGTAGAGAGGGACAGATTCTTCAAACTTTCAAATAATAAAAGTATAAGAGGGCATTTGGAAAAGTTGAAAGGGGACAGATTCAAAACAAATGCTAGGAAGTTCTTCTTTACCCAACGTGTGGTGGACACTTGGAATGCGCTTCCAGAAGATGTAATAGGACAGAGTACGGTACCGGGGTTTAAGAAAGGATTGGACAATTTCCTGCTGAAAAAGGGGATAGAAGGGTATAGATTGAGGATTACTACACAGGTCCTGGACCTGTTGGGCCACCGCGTGAGCGGGCTGCTGGGCATAGTGGACCTCAGGTCTGACCCAGCGGAGGCATTGCTTATGTTCTTATGTTAACTGGCCACTGCGGTAAAAGCTCCAACGCTTGTAGGAATTCTAGGAGTGTTGGAGCTTTAACCGCAATGGCCAGTGATTTTTTAAAAAACCTTAACGTGGCTTGATAAAAGGGGGCCAAAGTTTTTAAATTCTAAATCTTGGATAAGACCTAATTGCTCTAATAGAGGATGGCAGAGAGTCCTAAATAGATACAGCCTGATATGATGATGTCAGCAATTACATAGATGTGACTTTTCTTACTGAAGGAAAACGTAATAACAATGAATCATGCAAACTGTAAATATTGTAAATTACTAATGTATTAAGTTAATCATGTAAGGAGGTGCTACTGTATACAGTATCTTAAAAATAATTATGTACAATTTAAATTGAACTCTGGCTTCTACTGGAGAGACTATCCCCCTCCTTTACAAAACCATAGCGCGTTTTTTAGAGCTGGCTGCCACGGTAACAGCTCCGATGCTCATATGAATTGTGTGAGCATCAGAGCTGTTACTGCCGCAGCTGGCGCTAAAAACCTTGCTACAGTTTTGAAAAAGGAGGGGGTAAATTCGCCTGGCTGCCATATTCCTAATTATTTGAAATCATCTAATCAATGTCTGGCTGCTCTAGGACAATGACTAGATGGCTTCAAATATTTCAGAATACAGGTTCCGGACTAATATATTTTCTCTGCAGATTTAATTCTGCATGTTAAGCAAAAAATAGTTCCATAATTCTCTCATTTCAAGCAGCAAATAGTTCCATAATCCCCCATTGTCCCAGGTAAGAACATAAGAAACATAAGAACATAAGAATTTGCCTCCGCTGGGTAAGACCAGAGGTTCATCCCGCCCAGCGGTCCGCTTCCGCGGCGGCCCTCCAGGCCCATCACATGTGCAATGGGCCTTGACTATTCCTATAACCTACCTCAACTCCTATCTGTACCCCTCAATCCCCTTATCCTCTAGGAACCTATCCAAACCCTCTTTGAAGCCCTGTAACGTGCTCTGGCCTATCACGGCCTCCGGAAGCGCGTTCCATGTGTCCACCACCCTCTGGGAGAAAAAGAACTTCCTAGCGTTTGTTCTAAACTTGCCCCCTTTTAATTTCTCCGAGTGCCCCCTTGTACTTGTGGTTCCCCACAGTGTGAAGAATCTGTCCCTGTCTACCTTTTCTATGCCCTTCAGGATTTTGAAGGTTTCTATCATGTCTCCTCTAAGTCTCCGCTTTTCCAGGGAGAATAGCCCCAGCTTTTTCAACCTGTCAGCATATGAGAAGTTTTCCATACCCTTTATCAGTTTAGTCGCTCTTCTCTGGACTCCCTCAAGTACCGCCATGTCCTTCTTGAGGTACGGCGACCAGTACTGGACACAGTACTCCAGATGCGGGCGCACCATTGCATGGTACAGTGGCAAGATGACTTCCTTCGTCCTGGCCGTGATACCCTTCTTAATGATACCCAACATTTGGTTTGCTTTCCTTGAGGCCGTCGTGCATTGTGCCGATGCCTTCATTGTTGTGTCTACCATCACCCCCAGGTCTCTTTCAAGGTTACTTACCCCTAGCAGTGATCCCCCCATTTTGTAGCTGAATATCGGGTTCTTTTTCCCTACATGCATGATCTTGCATTTCTCTATGTTAAAGCTCATTTGCACAGGTCCTATACCAGCTTCTGCATGCAATCAACACGGCTTTCAAAGTGACACAGTAAAAGTATAAAAGGCAAGGTTTGAGCAACTCAGACTTCAAATTTGTTAGAGCAATGAAATTTCCCTAGACAGGCCAGGAAGTAGAGTTGAGTGTTTCTTGTTCTTTTCCAGGCTTTGTTTATTCCTCTCCTCAGTAGTCTTCATCTCTGTGAAGGGTGGCGCACAATAGTGTAATATCTGTAGAGCCAGACAAGATGTGTAGTAGATAATGACATGGGGACAAATTTTCTCCATCCCCACATGAACTCATTTTTCTGTTCCGTCCTGGCGAGTTATTTTCCTGTCCCTGCCCCATTCCTGCAAGCACCATCCTCATCTGCACAAGCCTCAAACACGTTAAAATAATGTGTTCGAGGCTTGTGTGGTTAAGGCAGATCTTACAGGAACGGAACAGGGGCAGTGACAAAACTCGCAGGGACAGGACGGGGAAAAATTTGTCCCCGTGCCATTCTCTAAAGCAGTAACCCAAAATATATAAAAGCACCATAGGAAAAAAAGTATTTGAAAATGTGCTCTGACCTTTAAGATCAGAATAAAATGGCAACAGAGTTTCCCGTTATGATTCATTTCTCAGAAACCCGAGTCCCATTAGTGGTTTTTTTGG